>NW_022984791.1:629260-630979 GCF_010094145.1 Didymella exigua CBS 183.55
TATAGGCCTATTAATAGAATAGTTATTAAGTGTAGAAGGTTTTAAGCTTAATATTCCTTACTAAGACACTAAGTTAAGATTCTTTACTAGGGCTCTAGCAGCCTAAATATTAGAAAATATAAGAATATTATTCAAGAATAGTAGGTAAACTAAGAATTCTACGCCTAGGCCTGCCTGTTCTGCAATGTGTGCTTGTTAGCAGGTGCTTTGTTGTGTGCTGTTGCAGCTGCTACGTCGTGTGCTGTTGCAGCTGCAGCTGATACATTGTGTGCTGGCGCAGCTGCAGCTGCTGTGGTGTGCTGTCGCAACTTTAAAACACAAACCTTTAACAAACAAACCTTTAACACTCTATAACTTGCGTTGTAGTAGGCCTATAATAATAATTTTTTGCTTATTTTAAAGCTATAATTTCGCTCCATCTGTACGTAAAATTTTATAATTTTTAAATATTTAATACTAGTGCTAGCAGAACTAAGGGTAGCTATACAATAATATTGCAACATTGTTTTAAGTTTATTAAATATAGGCACTTAGTATTTTAGCTATTAGCAATATTAGCGCAAAATTAGGGCTGTTAGGCGTAAATTAGGGCTGTTGGGGCTGTTAAACAGCCGTTGCACGACCATGCCATGACTGTCAGCAACAGCCAGTCTGGGCCGGATTTCGAAAAACTTTTCCCGATGTACTGTAACAACGCTCTACGAAGCTGCTCTCTTAAGGCTAAGAAGAGGCCCACCCACTCAGCTTATGCAAATTGTACAATCAATACAAAACGCTACTCCTAGCATAGAAGAAGAAAAACTGCAGGACTACAATTTCTGCCCCTGGAACAAGACTATATTATACACAGCAGAGATCTCTAAACTCTCTAAAGAAGAAGAAGCAGAGAAACACAAAACGCAAATGCTACAGAGACTAGGAGACAACCTACTTGCTATCTACACAGACGCCTCTTCTATTAAGAAAGGCACAGGAATAGGAATAGGAGCTACTACTCTAGACTACAAACAGCAGGCTAAAGAAATCTACTCTACTAAATATAATATTAGCAAAGGCTAGATTGTATACAATAGAGAGCTAGAAGGCATAACAAGAGCCTTTAAGTTTGCAGCTTCTGTAGCTATAGCAGGACAAGAGATCTAAGTCTTTGCAGATAACTAGGCAGCTATTCTAAGGCTTTAAAATCCTTCTAATAACCCTAGACAAGCTTAGCAAATCTACTACATAAAGGCAGCAAAGGCAATTCACAGCAAAGTTGCAACTATTAGCCTACACTAGGCCCTAGGACACCTAGATATCGCAGGAAACGAAAAAGCAGACTCCTTAGCAATACAAGCTACAAAAAAGCAAGCAGTATCTAATACCACAAGCCTTGCAATGACAGGTATTAGGATTAAAGTGTAAAGTTGTAAGACTTTGTTCTTATAATCTTTCTCTAGCATATTTCCTTCTTAGGTATAGTGCTATGCTTACCTAAGCATTGCTATTGTAATCTCTAAGAAGAGAGGATTAGAATGGTGTGCTTGCGAAGCCTGTATCTCCTCTCGTTCTTAAGATATGCTGTTCTCTATTTTTAGTAACTAGAAATGTTCTAGACCCTCTGCTTACAAATAGAGTAGCCTACTCTGTAAGATGCTGACGTATACGATTACGCATGCACCTACGTAATCTTGCTTGCATATGCAGCAATACTAAGCATAGATGCAGTAGACCCACCTA
>NW_022984791.1:633729-636894 GCF_010094145.1 Didymella exigua CBS 183.55
ACATAGCTAGGGCGCAAATCCTCGCGAATTAAGGTTAAGTATATACTAGACAATTGTCTGCTCCTCTAGTATAGTAAGTTTCTAGCAATTAGCGTGTATGTCTAGTTAAAACGTGATATTGCAAAGGTAATTAGAGACCTGCTAATAAGGTATGTTCAACGCTCTAGCAGCGCTGCAGATACTGCGAAATTAGCTAGCATAGAAGGCCTAGATAGTAAGGATAACTCTGCCTTCTCTAGTAGTATTCTAAAGTTGTTGTTGTTAAGGCATGTTGTATTAGGGTAAAAGGTGGTTGTGCTAAGAGAAAGTAGCTAGTTTAGTAATATAGCTAGCTTAGTAATAATCTATATTAGCACTAGTATTAAATATTCAAAAATTGCGAAATTTTATGTAACATACTCCACAAGCGAGCTGGCCACCTAAGCGAGCTGGCCACTTTTGCCAAGACCACACTAAACTTTACTCTTCCTGTAATGCCTTAACGCAACAACATAAAAAAGCCTTTAAATAAAACACATATACAGCTTGCTGTCTAGGCTATCTAGCAAGACGCAACACTAAGCGTGCAACACACTGCAGCAATATACTAGGTCTCTTAAAGCACCCTAGGCACACGCCTTACTAGAACCTCTTCATAACGCAATTGCAAGCCCAACATGATAAGGATGACTAGTACTGAGGAGGAGGTGATTGTCCAGCATGTATTGAAGCTAGACGAGCAAGGATACCCACCCCAGCTTGCTGATGTGGAGGATATGGCCAATTCTCTGCTTGCTGAGCGCCACCAGCCCTACGTTGGCAAGAACTAGGCTGCCAACTTTGTAAAACGTTGGCCAGAGCTTAAAGTTAAATTTAATTACAAGTATAACTATAAGAGAGCTCTGTATAAGGATCCTAAGGTAATTAGGGACTAGTTCTAACTAGTAGAGAATACTAAAGCTAAGTATAGTATATAAGATAAAGACACCTACAACTTTAATAAGTCTAGCTTTATAATAGGTGTTATATTAACAGGAGCTGTTGTTACAGGCTCTAAGCGTTAAGGGAGACTAAAGGCAGTGCAGCAGGGCGACTAAGAGTGGACTAGTATTATCTAAGGCATCTACGCGAAGGGCTGGTCTATCCTACCCTTTATTATCTTCTCTAGCAAGCACCACCTCTCTGCCTAGTACAAGGAGCCTAGTATACCTAATAACTAGGTTCTTAATGTCTCTAACAATAGCTAGACTAACAACAAGCTTAGAGTTAAGTAGTTGAAGCACTTTAATAAGCACACAAAGGCGCGCACTGTTAGCAGCCATTAGCTGCTTATTCTGGACAGCCACAAGAGCCACAACTCAGTCGAATTCCACCAGTACTGCGAGGAACACAAGATTATTACCCTGTGTATGCCTCCACACTTGTCGCACCTACTGCAGCCACTTGACGTAGGCTGTTTTGCCCTGTTAAAGAAGAAGGCCTATGGCCGCCAAGCCAAGCAGCTGATGCGCAGCAAGATTACTCGCATCACCAAACTTGAGTTCTTGCTGTGCTTTAAAGCGGCTTTTAACGCCTTAATCACAGAGAGCAACATCTAGGGAGGATTTAGAGGTGCTAGCCTAGTCCTACTTAACCTAGAGGCTGTGCTATTAAAGCTTGAAGTACAGCTGCGCACGCTAACGCCACCTACTGTAGACAACAGTACGTGGGAGTCTAAAACACTAAGCAACACCCTAGAATTTAGGTCTTAATTAAAGCTAATTTAAGAGAGGATTTAGAGACACGCTAATAGCTTACCAATGTCTATAGTTAATGCTCTTAATTAGCTCACTAAAGGCGCAGAGCTGATAGCGCATTCACTAGTTTTAGTGCGCAACTAGGTTGCTGACCTACAGGCAGCCAATAAGGCTGCTACATATCGTAAATCACACAAAAGGAAGCAATTACAGCAAGAGGGGACTCTAGTCTTTGCTAAGGGAGTATAGCTAACTACTCTAAAGGAGTTTAAGGCCTGTAGTGATAGGAAGAAGGCAAAGAAGAGGTCGCGTGTTAATAGGAGCACTTAGTCTCTAAGGCGCTGTGGCACATGTAGCAAGACAGTGCACAACGCGCGAACATGCAGTAAAGATACACAGAGTACTACAGACTAGTTTAGTATAACGTAGATTATCACCAAGCTAGCTATAACGTGCACAGCCTTGTAGTGCACACCAGCGCGTAATGCACACCCTACCAACATTAACGCCTACTTTGCACCCCCTATAACTCAACACCATGATGCTACTAGAAGAGGCCCTTGCAGAGCTAGATACTTTAGGACCTAATAATACACTTTTGTACTAAGTTCTTGCTAAAAAACATGGTTATTGCTGCTTAACTTTAACGTGCCACTACTGCAGCATATGCGCGTTGCATAAAGACAAGGCAAAAGACTAGCTAGTTCTCTACCCACGTGATAAGGTAGAGATTATATAGTACGTTAAATTGCTTATAGAGAGACACCTTATGCCTACAAGAAAGGTTCTTGTAAGAATAATCACGCCTCTGTGCAGGTGGCTGCTAAGTAATTAATGGATTTCTTGCTTCCTTTATTATTACCCTAACAAACTCCTCACTGCCTGGTCAGCACCTATGGAGAAGCAGCGTCACGACGCTGCTTTATATGATTCCTTTCGCCTCTATTTTGATCTCCTGCACAGTATAATAAAGCAGCATGCAATAGAGGTGGAGAACACGTACAATATAGATAAGAAGGGCTTTATAATTAGAGTGATTAGAAAGAGTGCTAGAATTTTTAACAAGAAGCTCTTTAGACTCTAGAGATTCAAGCTAGCATCTTATAATAGCAATAGGAAGTAGGTGACAGTAGTAGGAGCAGTAGGAGCTAATAGTTTTGCGTTGCTGCCTGCAGTTATTTTCCCTTTATCTTCCCTTACTGTGCAACACAGCTAGTTAAAGGAATTTAAAGCTAAGAAAGACTGCGTGCACTTTAGTACCTCACTAAATAGCTAGACAAATAATGCCCTTAGACTTGCCTGGCTTAAGCAGGTGTTCAATCGCTATACTAGAGTTAGAGCGCAAGGGAAGTACTGACTCTTGATCCTTGATGGTCACAGTAGCCACGTTACAAAGGCTTTTATTGAGTACGCTCATGCCAACAAGATTCTGGTACTTCTATTCCCTCCG
>NW_022984791.1:637609-639692 GCF_010094145.1 Didymella exigua CBS 183.55
TAGAACTACCTAGTTAGCGCAAGACTTAAAGGCTACTTAAGCGTGCAAGAGAAGAGGATAAGTCTAGTGCTAATAAGGCACTTAATTAAGCGCTTCACTAACTCTATGTGCAATTAGAGGTTGTTTAACACAGAGTTACAGGCCTAGAAGAGGCTCTAAGTATAAACAAGAAGAAGAAGAGGAAGTAAAAGGTACTACCTTTACAACCTGTTAATAGTAATAATAGTAGTAGTGTAGTCTTGTAGAGTTCTTCACGCATTAAGCGCGCAAAGCAAGAACTTTAGGCAAAAGAGGACCTTAAGCGCGCTGCAGCGGCAGCAAAAGCTACTAAGAAGGAGCTTTAACACTAGAAGAAGATTATTTAAGCAAAGGAGAAGGAGGATAAGTGTGTTAAGTAAGAGAAGAAGAAGGTATTAATAGCTAAGGCACAGGCTGCAAAGCGCGCTTAAACTAAGGCTTATAAAGAAGAGGCTTAGTACAAGAGTAACATAGAAAAAAGTACTTAATTACCTAAACAGGCTAATAGCAAGGTCTTATAGAAATCTTAGTTAAAAGTAATAAAGAATTATAGTAGTAGTGCTATGCAAAGGCGGCGTGTTGCCTATAAGGCACCCTCACTACTACCACCCACTAAGGCATCTACTAGCCATACCACGCGTCTTCCTAGAAAACTATAGTAGCTAAAAGTTTCGCAATAGTCTATATAGTAATCTACTAACTTATCTTGTAATACTAGCATTATAATATTGCTTAATAACCTTACTTATTTAGGGGTGCAAAAGGTGGTAGGGTGTGCATTACGCGCTAGTGTGCACTACAAGGCTATGCACGCTATCACTAAACTAGCCATTTTCTCTTAGCACAACTAACACAAGTTACTACAACTACAACTACTTACTATTAAATAGTGACCTAGCATACTATATACTTGCATTAGATTTAGAAGATGTTTCTGTACCCTCCTAGCACGTTCGTGCGTTGTGTCCAGTCTTGCTGCAGTTCCCACAGCGCTAAACAGTTAACTGAGCTCCTAGTTAACCACCTCCACCCCAAGTCTTCTTAGATAGCTAAGCTGCTACACACGCCTCAGCAGCTACCCGCGATGCTGCTGGGCCATACTCAAGTGTGCCACCATGCTGAATCTGCTTTCTCTTACGCGATTTTCTCTTAGTTATTACTGCTAATTGCTCTTCAAGCTCTCGCACGCAGGCCTTAATAAGGACATTTTTATGCAGCATCTCTTCAGCCCCTTTTACAAGCTTTAAGAACCCCTCTTGCGCTGCACTTAGTAATTGTTAGAAGGAGTTGCTTATAAGCTTAGATTAAGACCTAAACTTATATATATTGCTTAGCGTCTTAGATTGCTATAGTGTTTTAGGTAGAGGTACTGCTAGTAGGGTATGCAGCCGCACTTTAAGGCAATCTAACACTACCTGCATATTAGTAGGAATAAGCCCTAATGCCTTAAAGGCCTTTTAGTAGTTAACCTTTATAAATATATTAAGGAATATATCCCTAAAGGCTAGTAGGAAGCCTTCCTTATTAATATAGAAGACATGTTAGTGTGCTAAGTCTTAAACATATTAGGAGTACTTATGCTTTAATAGCAAGAAATAGACTATGTTAAGTAGCTAGAGGATATATAATAAGTAAGGTAGTATATAGAGAGTAAGGATTTAGTTCTCTAGGTAATAGTCCTTAAACTCCTAGTAAAGATAGCTCTTATAGCTGTCTAAGATAAGTAACCTATACACTCCTACCTAATATATCTTTGTATGCGTGTTAAAGTGCTTTAACTACTTAAGGCTAAGTATATTATTTATCTAACTATTCTTAGAGACTAAGAGCTTCTAATTGTAGGGTATATCTATCTCCTTATACTAGGCAGAGATGTGGACGCGTCCTTTGTAGATGATGAAAGGCAGGGTTGCATACCTAGCAGCGCAGATGCTCTAGATAATGGTAACCCACTCGCGATCACCTGGCTGAACAAGCTCTGGCTGAGCACGTCTCTCTAAGCCTGTTACAACCTTTAAAGACAAAGCAACGCCTATCTAGAACCTAGTTTTATTAAAGTTGTGCA
>NW_022984791.1:640882-648115 GCF_010094145.1 Didymella exigua CBS 183.55
TTGTGGCTATTACAGCTATTAGGACTGTTAGAGCTGTTAGCTTAAAATTAGCTAGACATTAAATACACATTAAATAACTATTGTAGGCCTACAAGTCCTACTATTACCTATAGTATAATGCTACAATTTTCTAATTTTAACAACAGAAAAACTTTTCCTAATATGTAATAGCTAGGAAGTCAG
This sequence comes from Didymella exigua CBS 183.55, assembly GCF_010094145.1. Lineage (NCBI taxonomy): Eukaryota > Fungi > Ascomycota > Dothideomycetes > Pleosporales > Didymellaceae > Didymella > Didymella exigua. Next base: position 641,066 of record NW_022984791.1, read on the forward strand.
GATTAGGACTAGTGTCTGCTAATATAGTAACTTGCACTTGTGTAGTGCGTGCAGAGTAGACTAAAACACATAGTCTTATACTATAATCTTGTAACAAAGGAAGGATTTTTGTAAAGAAGGGGTAATTTACAGAGCGTGTGTCTAAGTAATCTAAAGGAGATTATTTAGCAGGAATAATCTAAGGCTCTTGTACTAGTATAAGGTCTATTACTAGTTCTACTGCAAGGTACAGGGCGCTCTCTATTGCTTGTGCGCTCTTGTTTATATTTACTTATAGGATCCCTAAGTTGTCTAGCATTCTAGGTTTGCTTGTGCGTTTAGTGTAGCTTTATAAGCTGCTATAGAAGCTAAGTAGTCTCTAATTGTTAATTAAGTGTGAAGAAAGTAATCAAGTTCCTTGTTCTATCTAAGGTGCTAAATAAGCAGAATATATACACCAATGCTCATCTAGCTATACCCTAATTAGAGCCTGAATCACAGCTCTAAGCTATACCTAATTCCGCTCACCATGGCGTGATAGATCGCCAGTGTCTGATCGGTCCAATATCCAGATGCAGATCACGTGATATGCACCCTCACCTCGATCCTTGCTGCGACAGCTGCACGTTGTGTGCTATCTGCAGTGTGTGCCTCTTTGCAGTTTATGCACATAGGTAGAGTGTGTGCACAGGTCTTGCCTCTAGCATTGCACGTATTACACTTGTGGAGTGCTGTAGTGTGCTCCTTTGCACAGATTTTACAGGTAGTGCTGTGGAGGCACCTAGTCTCTGTGTGGCTGTAGCGCTGGCAGTTTTGGCATTGTGTAGAAGGGGGTGTAGCAATAAATCTTTCTGCTTTAATGCTAGCACTAAGCAGGTATAGTCTATTTCTAATAGCCTGTTGTGCTTCCTTCTCTATTACAAATGCTACACAGACAGAGCCTAGTTATTGTCTCTCTCTCTTATCTCTACTTGTTATCTAGAATAGGTATCTAATAATAGTTAGGCCTCTATTAAAGGTAGTAATTTCTATCTTTAGCACCTATAGGTCTTAGTTTGTTGTAAGAGATGTAGGGATATTATGTAGGATTACTTTGTGCTAGGGCTCTATAGGGAGTGCTTCCTTATATGTAGTAATAGATTGCTAGATTGCTTAATTTTTAAGAAGGTATTTTGTAGTAAAGGTAGGTGTAGTAGTAAGCACAATATTCTTTCTTAGGCTTAGCGTAGCAGAGGCAATAACTAGTAATACGCGCGCTTCAACAGCGAGAAGCAGCCAACGTCAAGTGGCTGCAGCAGGTGAGATGAGTGAGGTGGCATGCAGAGCGTGTAGATATTGTTCTCCTTGCAGAGCTCTTGAAATTCAAGAGAGTGGTGGCTCTCGTGGCCATCAAGGATAAGCAGGCGACGTGCACCTACGCAACGAGTCTTAGTGTGGGCGTGAAAGTGCTTTAGCCACTCAACTCTAAGCTCGTTATTCGTCCAGCCATTGTCGCTGACTGCAATTACCTAGTCGCGTGGGATCTCTGCCTGCTTGTACCAGGCAGATAGGTGATATTAGCCAGCAAAGATAAGGAAGGGTGGGATTATCCAGCCAGCAGCGTTGATCGCAGCGATAGCTGTTACCCAGTCGCGATTACCAGGCTGAACAGCCTTTGGCCGGCCTCTCCTCTCTAATCTAGTCACGACAAGCTAAGTTGTAATCTTGCCCATTATAAAGCCAGCCTTATCAAAGTTATAGACGTCCTCATCACAGATACTGTACTTGGCCTTTGTCTGCTCCACGAGCCTGAACTAGTCTTGGATAAGAACAGGGTCCTCGCATAGAGCTCTCTGCCTGTCGTACGCTCTGTTGAAACGCGTTGTGAGAGAGTCTGTACGCTTGACAAAGTTGCGTGGCCAGTGGACGCCGACGTGACCTGCGCTGCGCGCAGCTAGCAGCTTATCAGCCATATCACGTACAGCTGCGTACGTAGGCGCAAATCCACGTTGATCTAGATCCAGTATATAGCTTGTGATCACCTCCTCCTCGCGCTAGGTAAGCTTCTTTGAGTTAGGCTGGCAATCGCGTCATGAGGGCCTGCCAGCGCGTCAGTGGCGGAGCGTTGCTTCAGGAACGTTGTAGATCGTGGCAGCAGGACAATTGCCCTAGATCTGTTTAGTGTTAATAGATAAGATAGCAAGCTAAATATCTGCTTCATTTAAAGGCAATTGAGTAACGTTGCGTGGAGCCATTATACGTTGAGATAGAAGAGGCAGGCAAAGTTGGTGGGGCGCGTCGCTTGCTTGTACGCGTCGCTCGCTTGTAAAGTACATTATAGAGAGTAAGGATTTAGTTCTCTAGGCAATAGTCCTTAAACTCCTAGTTAAGATAGCTCTTATAGCTGTCTAAGATAAGCAACCTATACACTCCTACCTAACACGTCTTTATATACGTGTTAAAGTACTTTAACTACTTAAGGCTAAGTGTGTTGTTTATCTAACTATTCTTAGAGACTAAGAGCTTCTAATTATAGGGTATATCTGTCTCCTTATACTAGGCAGAGATGTAGACCCGTCCTTTATAGATAATAAAAGGCGGGGTTGCATACCCAGCGGCGCAGATGCTCTAGATAACAGTAACCTACTCGCGATCGCCTGGCTGAACAAGCTCTGGCCAAGCACGTCTCTCTAAGCCTGTTACAACCTTAAAGATAAAGCAACGCCTATCTAGAACCTAGTTTTATTAAAGTTATGCATATTGTTATTACAAACACTATACTTAACTTAAGTATCCTCTACTAGCTTAAACTACGCGCTAATTATCTTAGGATCTTCCTGTAGTATCCTCTGTCTATCCTTGGCTTAATTAAAGGCCATTTTAAGCTTGTCTAAACGCGTTACAAGCCTGCTAGCCTATAGTTTACTAACAGGCTCTTCACTACACACACTAAGTATCTTATTAGCTATATCTGCTACCTTACATAGCTAGGGCGCAAATCCTCACAAATTAAGGTTAAGTATATACTAGACAATTGTCTGCTCCTCTAGTATAGCAAGTTTCTAGCAATTAGCGCGTATATCTAGTTAAAACGTGATATTGCGAAGGCAATTAGAGACCCACTAATAAGGTACGTTCAACGCTCTAGCAGCACTGCAAATACTGCGAAATTGGCTAGCGTAGAAGGCCTGGATAGCAAGGATAACTCTGCCTTCTCTAGTAGTATTCTGAAGTTGTTGTTGTTGAGGCATGTTGTGTTAGGGTAAAAGGTGGTTGTGCCAAGAGAAAGTGGCTGGTTTGGTGATGTAGTAGTCTGGCCAAAGGCCAATAAAGGATATCTACTTCCTAACTACTTTTGCTAAAAAGCATGCACAAGTTAACTAGACGTCTAGTTAACTGCGTAGATAATATATATCTAGCTTAAGCCAAGCCGGCTAAGCTAATGTAACCGGCTAGCTCTAGCTCTTCTTTAGCTCTAGAGTCTAGACCGTTACAGGTGATATGGCCGGCTCGGTGATAATCTACGTTACCCTATTCTTACTAGCCTAATAAGTAGACCTCTAGGAGTAGAGAGTAAGGTTAGAAAGTAGAAAACTAAGCAAAGGCTTATTGCTGTCTGTTGTGTAGGTAGCTGTTTTTTTAGGTTTTAGTGTTATTGTAGATAAGATCTTTGATAAGATAAGATTTTCTGATAAGGGTGGGTAGTCTGTGCAGTGAAAATTTGAAAATTTAAACAGGAGGGCGGCACTCTTGCACCAGGCAGCGCGAGTCAACCAGGTGTCTAGAGGCTCTGGGAGTCTCAGGGTAGTATATCCCAGTGGGGTTGAGATGAACGCAGGCTCGAAGAGAGGTATCCGGAGAATTTGTGTTTTGATGTTGTGTGTCAATCAGGGGGAGCAGCCTACAGGAGATAAGACTTATAATACACAAACAGGGGAATCTAACCTACTCTAGCTTTTATTTAATAGACTAGAGTAGGCATATATAAGTAGTACCTTTAGCAGATAACAGACAACTGATTTCCTTTATTTATAACTAGAGTATAGGTTCTTACTATATATCTAAGAATCTACATGTACTATTCCCTTACACAGAAAAACTTGTAAATTAATAGAGCAGCCTTACTGCTCTCGTCCTATATAGTCTTAGACTCACACAGGACGTTAAACTAATCAATCAATCAATCAATCAGAGCCCTAATCACGGCTCCAAGCTGTACCCGATTCTGCTCACCATGGCGTGGTGGATCGCCAGTGCCTGATCGGGCCAGTATCCAGATGCGGATCACGTGATATGCACCCTCACCTCGATCCTTGCTGCCACACTTTTTGAATTAGTTCCGTAGTGGTGGTGTTATGGCGGGTTGAATTTAAGACAGTTACATCACAACCATAGCGGGGTGGCTCGACCCGCGAACTGGCTCGTTTCGCGCACGGGCACGGTACAGGTTGTTTTGCCCTGCGCAGCGCCAAAGTGGGCTAATAGAGGCCATAATGGGGTGAGGTTTGGTGTGGTCTTGGCAAAAGTGAGCGACTCACCCGTTGAGCGGCTCGCCCTTTGGGTACGTTACTACACTTTGCAGCACTAAAGTGGGTTGTTTTGGGCCATGATGGGGTGAAGTTTGGTAGGGCCTTGGCAAAAGTGACCGACTCGCCTAGTGAGTTGTCTGTGGGGTACGTTATACAAAAATATCCGTGCGCAGGAAGACCCCGCAAGTCACGGGGTGTAGCCGGCCTTTTGCAAACAATAATAATTAGCATAACGTGGTCCACCACCGAGCGGATCACCCCACCGAGCGAATCACCAAATGCAACTATATATCTTTGAACGTGAATAACTCAACACAACAACAAGATATAATAGTGCGTAATAGCTTGAATTAATCGCCTATCTCTACTGTATCTTTCTTGCATGTACGCTTGTTGTGTCCTGTGTTGCCACACCTCCTGCAGCGCGGAATACCCCTGCTGCTAGCACCTGCCTGCACTCTCCCCTCACGCCTCTCTACTTCAAGTTGAACCTCAGCATCCTTTTAGGTAACTATTACCCCTGCTTCTACCTGTAATAGAGTCCCCCCCTTCTATATTTGCTTCTTCTTACGCTTTTTACGCTCAGAAGCAGCCTAATTTGCTTGCTCAAGACTATCTATCTAAGCTTCAAGCAACGTGTGTAAGTGTACCTTTAAAGTTAACCCCTTTTTAACCTGCAGCACTATCTTAAGAATAGACTTAGGTGAGGAACTCCTATAGTCCCTTATCCTCTTAAGAATTAGCGTTGTTTAAGCCTCTATTTCCTAGGCGTTGCTTGGTGTTTTAGGCTGCTAAGGGGTACTCCTGGGTAAAGGTAGTGTTAGTGTACAAGGCTTTACTTCAAGCCTTAATAGCACCACCTCTAGGTTATCTAGAACTAAGCTAGTTACTCTAAAGCTTGATAGGATATTGTCCTTTAAGAAGGCCTAGTCAAATACTAGGGTAAGTGCAGCTAGGAAGGCTTTCTTGTTAATGTAGTTAATATAGCAGTTTGCCAAGACTCAGATCTCCTCCTTGTACGCACGCTTTAGGGGGGCAAAGCAACCTACATCAAGCAGCTGAAGGATGTGTGAGGTGTAAGGGGGCATACAGAGGGTGATGATATTGTTCTCCTCACAAAGATCCTGGAAGGCGAGTGACTTGTGGCTCTCGTGGCCATCAAGAATTAGTAGTCTGTAACCACCTACTTTCTTAACCTCTGTGTGCTTAATAAAGTGCTGTAGCTAGGCAAGCCTAAGCTCATTTGTTGTCTATCTATTATTACTAACCCCTATTCTCTAATCCTAAGGGTTATAATACTAGGCCTAGTTGTGGTTCTTAGCTTTAAAGATGATGAAGGGTAGGATAACCCACCCTGTGGCGTTGATAGCAGCAATTAACGTCACCCACTCCCTATCACTAGGCTGAACCCCAAGTGGCTTAAGGCGCCTCTTAGAGGCTGTGACTACCTTCACAGACCCCCTAACGCCTATCTAGAAGCTAGTCTTATTAAAGTTGTACGTGTCTTAATCTAGGATACTATACTTGGCTTTGACGTTGCGTACAAGGTTAAACCAGGGGCTGATAATAGCTGGATTACTGCAGAGGACTCGCTGGTGATCACGGAGTCGAGTCACCTGAGATTTGACCTCAGGCCGGCGTTGGATCAGCCTATAGGCCCAGTTCTCCCCAACCTGGCCACCACTACGCTTAGCTAGTAGCTGGTCAGCCATTCCACGGACGTGGCTAAGCGTAGGGGCAAAGCCTCTAGCGTCAAGCTTCCTTATATATTGTATAACTGCCTCCTCTTCATGCTTCTGAAGCTTAGATGAGTTGGGGTGGGTATCGCGTCGTGGGGTTCTTCCGGCGCCTTGATGGCTAAGTGTACTTTGAGGAACCTTGTAGATAGCAGCAGCGCGTCGCTGGCTTAGTGACGCGTTAGATTTCATTGCTTAGGTAGCAAGTATAACTCTATCTGCACAGGAAAGTAATTCAAGATTAACTGGTTGAGCCATTGTAATTGATAGTAGAAAGCGTTGTGGTCTTGGCAGAGTGATTCGCGGGTGATCCGCTCGGTGGTGGACCACGTTATGGGTGATTTTCGAAATACCATGTACATCATGTGATTTAGCGCGCGGAAGATGCGGACAATGTCAATGTTGCTGTCTTAGCACGCGTGCCTCTACGAGCCTAGAAGTACAGTGTTCAGCTAGTAGAGTCATTATCTAGATAAGGTTGGCAGCCACGCGTAGATAGTGATGAGAGGAAAACGGCAGGCCTCTAGGGACAGATGGCTCTTAGGTAGACTGGCGGATGGGTACCATGTACCTAGGGTAGGGTATAGGTAGGGTATAGGTCGCACGGACGTAGGTATAGGTAGGGGAGGGTCGCACGGACCATAGGTATAGGTAGGGTAGGGTTGCACGGACCATAGGTAGGGTAGGGTAGCACGTGACTAGGTATAGGTATAGGTAGGGTAGCACGTGCTAGGTATAGGTTTGGTTTGGGTATATTACTAACCTAGTTTGTATACAACTAACCCTAGGTTGTACTAGTAGATTCTTTCGCATACACAATACTTAGA
>NW_022984791.1:648215-657764 GCF_010094145.1 Didymella exigua CBS 183.55
CTAATAACTACCCATTCCTAGACCCTACCTAGCTACCCTACCTATACCTATACCTAGTCACGTGCTACCCTACCTATACCTATACCCAGTCACGTGCTACCCTACCCAAACCGTTTGGGTAGGGTACCTCATGTACCCTACCTAGTTCCTACCCATAAATCACGTGACTATACCTATACCCTACCCTACCCTACCCATCCGCCAGCCTACTCTTAGGAGTGAAGTGGGGCGGCGCGGATCAACGTCCGCACCGCGTCGGCTGTCTGCCAAGCCTGCCAGCCGGGCATAGCTGCATTTCGCGGCTGCAACCGTGTAGGACCTAATCAAATCAAATCAAATCATGTTGCTGTCTTAGCTAAATTTAGTGTTTAACAACAACAGAGCTAGCTACTGCTCCTTCTAGGATAATAGAAGCTTAATATTATTAGGATCTTGACTTTTTATAGTGTTGTAATGCATACAAGAAGGTTAACTTAGCAGAAAATTAATAAGCCAGCACCTAAATTAACACAGGAGGCACCCACACCTACAACACTAGCAGCATCTAGTTAGCATCAGCGCATTGCAACTCAGCTATTTAGAAGTTGTTGTACAAAGCCTGATTATTAGAGTGTCTTTTAATTTAACTTTTTAGCTGCTTAAAGCTCTTCTTAATTAGATTATAGTTAGGTAAGTATAGTAGAAGGTACTCTAGCTCTACCTTATACATTGCACAAAGCTCACAAACCTAAGTCAATTAATAAATAGAGGCGTTGTCTAGTACAATAACAGAGTACCTAGGTGTTGTATATAGCAACACAGAGCGTTTAAGGAAGTCCTCTATAATCTCTAAGGTAATTAAGCTTTAAAAAATAGTATAACTAAGGTATCTGTTAACTGTTATTGCTAGCAGAAGTAACCATTGCTTACTCTGTTTTATAGAGTAAGCTACTTTAACAGGCGTGCTAACTCTACTCTAACTATACTTACAGTTGCTAGTCCTCTTGTTGCAAGCGCTCTTATTGATCGCAATGATTTACTCCGCCTTGTACTGTTGCATCCTCGCTCTGTACACCCTCTGTAGTGGCTCGCTTTGCTCAATCGCACGCTTTGTAGCCAGCTTCCTGCTGTAGTGAAGCTTCTCCAAAGCCCGCCACACTGTCGATAGAGAGCACTCCACGTCGTAATCGTTGTATAAGCACTGCTGCATCTCCTCCAGATAGGCACCGGGTCACCCATCGAGGTATAATTGGAGTGCTTCTAGCTGCGCTTGCCGCAGTAAAGGCGGGCGGCCGAGCCTGACAGAAGGCGGAGGATAGCACTGTCCCCAGTACTCTAAGCTTAATCGCAGCTTTGCTACAGTGCGACGATCGACTTGGCAAGCAGCAGAAACCTCGGAATCTTTCTCCCCAGCAGCTATATGCTCTACTACAGCTTGCTGCGTGGTGGCGGGTAAACGTTTGCCGTTGACGCGCATCATGGGTTGGTTGCCACGCGGAGTCTCTGCCCCAACAACACCAGAAAACAGTCACGAGAGTTGCGATAGAGCTTCATAAATAAATTAAGCGTGTATAGAAGGTTAAGAAAACAGCTGCAATCATCAAAATACACTCAGAATTAGCCTATAGGTGATGCGTTGAAGTTCTAAGAATACCCCTCGCCACTGCACGTGATGTACATGGTATTTCGAAAACCGTTATAGTCGCAAACACGTCGCACTTACATCTTCTCCCATTATCTTGCATTAATAATTCGTCACCCATAGATTAGAAATATTCTCAAGCCAGGCTGAATATATCAGTGCCACGTTTCATTACTGCCCCACATCCTGTGATCTGCGCACGGTCGGGGATCGCAGCATTTGGTAGCATAGACCCCTTCGAAGTTGTTCCCATCGTCTTCTTTAATCATGATCACGAGGACAATGACTCGAACAGGAATCCTCTCGCCAGAAGAGAGTTGGCCACTGTGGGTCAGGGTCTTCTCGCCTCGTCGGCATCTCCGACTAGTGCCCTGGAAGCTTTGTCGACAAATTTTGTACGTCTCGGGCCCCGAAATATATGCAAATACTCAAGGCCACGAATTATCGATTGCTGCAGGCGACCAGGTCTTCCGCTTGCGCTCTGCACACGCAGTCATTGTGCAGAGCTGATCTTCAGATGAAAAGGGCAAACAGGGAAGATGAAAGCTAGGGTTCATTCGTCGGTGCCCAACTTCGTCCTAAACAACACCATTCCGCAGACACTTGGTCTGCACCATCTCTATGAAGTCGGCCTATGGTATTTTTGGCGAGAGCTATGATGCTCCCCGCCTGAGACGCTTTACTGGTTCAACCATGTCTGGAGGGGTGCAGGGACTTGCAGGCCACACTCAAACCGGGGTTCAGCACATTCCCATCTCTTATCGAGCAATTAATCGAGAGCACCCTACACCATATGAACAGCTCTTCTTGCGCAATTCCATTCACCATTCAACATAGAACGAAAGTCTTCAACACGTTTGGATCAAAAGTAATCCACGATCATCAACGCTTTCACAACATCACGAATCGGCAACCTAGAGCATCATCCAACATGATGCATCAGCTCACTGTTCTCCTACTCCTGGCCGCTTGCCTTGTTCTTGTCCATGCTGGAACATGGGATGACATTGAAGTAAGTACTGAACAAACCGGAATACTTTGGGCCCAATGTCCAGATGAGTATCAAATGCGCTGGGAAGACCGTAATCGCTGCATGCGGCTCGAAGTTCCTTTGGATTACGATAATCTCGCAGCCGGATACACAGCCCTTGCCTTCATAAAGAAAGGTTCACGCATCCCACAGGAGCATGCACCGGGGACGATAGCCATTCTTGGGGGTCCTGGAAGGTCTGGTATCGAAGACTATATTTCAGGGCGGATGCCATCCCGTCATGTCCTGGGCAGGAAACACGATATCATCGCGTTCGATCCAAGAGGCGTCGGACACAGCGGACCGAATCTGGACTGCTTCGGCGGCGATCTTACTGCTTCCTACCAAGCCGCAAGCGGAGAGTATTCGTTCTCGTCGTCATCGCGGAAGAGAATTGTCGAAAAAGCGGGTGCTTGGGGTGATTTGTGTAAGAAGAATCTAAACGACTCAGCGCGTTATATTGGCACACCTGCTGTCGCACGGGACATATCGCTTTACTTCGAGCGGCAAGCAAATAAAAGTACCGCCATCAGTTCCGACGTCAACTTCTACGGAGCGGGTTATGGTGCTATTTTGGGTGCTACAGTAGCTTCAATGTACCCTCACCGCGTCGGTAGAATTGTCCTGGACAGCCCTATGACCCCAGAAGCTTATTACGAGGACGTACAGAGGTTTGCCTCTAAGGACCAGAATGAGGCAGTTCGGCAATTCTTCATTCAATGCTCCGAAGCTGGTCCAGAAGTGTGTGGCTTTTGGGGCGCTACGCCTGAGGATATCGAGGGACGTTACCACAGGCTACTGGAAAAATTGGAAGATCACCCACTGCAGATTCCATTTGTCCGGGCCCCCGTGGATAGCCCTGTGCAGATCACTGCCGACTCAGTCCGCGCGCGAATGCTAACAGCAGCGTACCAAGGACATGTTGCCTTCCGTGAATTATCTGTGGAGCTTGCAGACCTGGAAACAGGTGATTATCGGTCTTGGAATTTCAAGTCCGTGATGGCGCCGAACTGTGCTAACTGCACTCTGGACGATTGGAATTATCTGCACGAGGCCCTTCGAAATCCGGTGAGCAAGGACTGGAACCAGTGGGCCGCCTATGCAATTACCTGCTCCGACCTGGGCCCTAAAGGTAACATGGCGCCGGGAATGTTCGACCTTTTGATGGAAAGATCGCTCCGTACAAGTCCATATGCCGGTATCCAGTCGGCAGATCTGGCCTACTGCAGCAAATGGCCTCTGTCTCCCCCGCCCAGCCAGAAATTCGTCGTTCCGCCCCTTGGCGACAATACCCGGGTCAACACCAAATACCGCATTCTCATCATCGCGAACACTTATGACCCCCACATTCAGTTCTCATATGCCCGGAGATTGCACGACTTATTCTCGAACTCTTTCCTGGTAGAACAAAAGATTGTAGCTCATGGTGCTGCTTCGTGGGGAGACTGTATCGGTGACCTTTTAGATCACTATTTCTATAAGCCATCCCCACCACCATACATGGTCCATTCCTGCAGGGTTACAAAGTCATCACTTCATCCAAAGGATTAATAGCGTACGGGGGAGTTCGTCCATACATCCGCCAATATTCTGGGTCCTTAGAGAATATACAATATTGCTTTTCCGAAACTCACTCGACGATTGTGGCTAGCATTGAACACATGTCTTGCTCGACTCTCTTGTCTGGGTTTGATCATCTCATTTGAGCTTGGTCACGCTTCGTGATTTCTATCACCTTATAGTGGCTGCTAACGCTCGCCGGCTCGAGCCCTAAGGGTATAAGCTATCTCATTTGTACCACCTTGACGTATCCCACAATACTGCATGACATCTTCTCGCTACGGAACTAGTTCCGCATCAGATAGTCTCTCCCTTTCGCCGTGCTCAGCTAGAATCTATTTTGCTTCTCTTACCCTCAGTAATGTGCATGATTGCCACCTTTGTTACTATGTAAACTCACCTCCAACCCGGATCTTCCCTCTTTCTACTGCAACACTTATATCCCCATCACAACCGTGGTTTTTAAGCACAGCGTACGAGACGTAGACTTCGCAATCCGTACATACGTTCGTCCCCCATCTCGATATTTCAATCAGCACCATACTGTCCGACGTCATACGCCTCGAACAGCTTCTTGCCTATCTGAGCACACAAAAGGCACTGTCCAGATATGATCCCACCCACGAGAAGGAGCCAAGTTACGCTTGGTATCGGATGGACAAGGCCAAGATCGATGAGCTCCTCAAGACCTTCTCGCAGTCATTTGTCCGCATGTTAAGCGGGTCTCTACTTGACGGCAGAGAGCTGCAATATTTGTTCCGTATTGCTACCAAACTCGCCAACGTTATACGTAGCCCACCTGTCAAAGATTCTCTCACTGATACTCAGTGTGCAGACAAGAGCCTCAAATTGAACGCGTTGTTCGACTGCGATGGTCTCTCACTGACCGGAGCCGACGGAGCTGCGTGCACGTCTGTCACCACGCGACACGTCCATTGCAGCGGCCAACTAAGGTTCTTGAATGAGATCAAGTTCCTGGATGCAGTTACGAGAGAATCTCTTCTTTATGAATATGCCAGAAACTACTTTCACTTCTAGCACTTGGGTGTCGATTCTGATGATGAAGACCGCGAAAAAAGCCGTAAAGTCACAACGAGAAGACGTGATTCTGACTCCGTTCGGATCTCAAACCGCACTCCAAGAGAGCTAGAGCTCGATTCTATGCAAGAACGGAGAAACCGTTCCTACAGCGCCAGACAGCTAGTTAAGCTCTTTCTTGACCACTACCACTACACGTCTTCTTTAACAGCTTAGCAGCCACAGACGCCTTAGCAGCCACCTGCGCTGCTGCCTTGCTATACTTAAGAGTCCTACTATGCTGTAGGCGCATGAATTTACGCGCTTTTCTCTTAATCATGATTGTCAATTGCTCTTTAAGCTCTGTGTTTTAAGCTGCTAGAAGCGTTTTTTATTGTAACATTAACTTAGCTCCCTTCACAAGCTGAGAGAAACTAGCTTAGGCTGTAAGTAGTAATTAAGTAACGTACTCCACAAGCGAGCTGGCCACCCAAGCGAGCTGGCCACTTTTGCCAAGACCACACCAATACTGCACCTACTTTGCAACATTACAGCACACAACTATAATATATTATACTACACAGTATACTAAACTAGTCTATACTACTCTGTGTATCTTTACTGCATGTTTGCGCGTTATGCCCTGTCTTGCTATATATGCCACAGCGCCTTAGAGGCTAAGTGCTCCTATTAACACGCAACCTCTTCTTTGCCTTCTTCCTATTACTACAGGCCTTAAACTCCTTTAGAGTAGTTAGCTGCACTCCCTTAGCAAAGACTAGAGTCCTCTCTCACTGTAATTACTTCCTTTTATGTAATTTACAACGTGTGGCAGCCTTGTTAGCTGCCTGTAGGTCAGCAACCTAGTTGCACACTAAAACTAGTAGATGCGCCATCAGCTCTGCGCCTTTAGTGAGCTAATTAAGAGCGTTAACTATAGACGTTAGCAAGCTATTAGCGTGTCTCTAAATCCTCTCTTAAATCAGCTTTAATTAAGACCTAAATTCTAGGGTGTTGCTTAGTGTTTTAGACTCCTACGTACTGTTGTCCACAGTAGGTAGCGTTAGCGTGTGTAGCTGTACTTTAAGCTTTAATAGCACAGCCTCTAGGTTAATTAGGACTAGGCCAGCACCTCTAAATCCTCCCTAGATGTTGCTCTCTGTGATTAAGGCGTTAAAAGCTGCTTTAAAGCACGGCAAGAACTCAAGTTTGGTGATGTAAGTAATCTTGCTGCGCATCAGCCGCTTAGCTTGGCAGCCATAGGCCTTCTTTAACAGGGCAAAACAGCCTACGTCAAGTAGCTGTAGTAGGTGCGATAAGTGTGGAGGCATACATAGGGTAATGTGGAAGCTGAGTGGTCTCTGATCGTTGATCAAGTGTGAAGAAAGTGATCAAGTTCCTTGTTCTATCTACGGTGCTAAATAAGCAGAATATATACACCAATGCTCATCCAGCTATACCCTAATTGGAGCCCTAATCATGGCTCTAAGCTATACCCAATTCCGCTCACCATGGCGTGATAGATCGCCAGTGTCTGATCGATCCAATATCCAGATGCAGATCACGTGATATGCACCCTCACCTCAATCCTTGCTGCGACACACCCCCCAGGTGCCTGGATCACTGATCCAGGTGCCTGTATCGCAGCTGAGTTGTTACCTGATTAATCCCTGTCAAGATTGCTCTCCTTCACTTTAGTGGGGCTGCTGTTTGCTCTAGTGCTGCTCTGAATAGTTAATCTAGTAACTATAACAACTAATTGCAAGGCAACAAATAGATCTTTTGCGCAATCACTGTCCTTTCTTTGTCTCTTTAATAATAATTAAGCTTTCTATAACATAGATTATCACCGAGCCGTCCATATCACCAAACCAGCCACTTTCTCTTAGCACGACCACCTTTTACCCTAACACAACATGCCTTAACAACAACAACTTCAGAATACTACTAGAGAAGGCAGAGTTATTATTGCTATCTAGGCCTTCTATGCTGGCTAATTTCGCAGTATCCACAGCACTGCTAGAGCGTTGAATATACCTTATTAGTAGGTCTCTAATCACCTTTACAATATCACGTTTTAACTAGACATATGTGCTAATTGCTAGAAACTTACTATACTAGAGGAGCAGACAATTGTCTAGTATATACTTAACCTTAATTCGCAAGGATTTGCGCCCTAGCTATGTGAGGTGGCAGATATGGCTAATAAGATACTTAGTGTGTGTAGTGAAGAGCCTGTTAGCAAACTATAGGCTAGCAGGCTTACAACACGTTTAGACAAGCTTAAAATAGCCTTTAATTAAGCTAAGGATAGACAGAGGATACTACAGGAAGATCCTAAGATAATTAGCGCGTAGTTTAAGCTAGTAGAGGGTACTTAAGTTAAGTATAGTGTTTGCAACAACAACATGCATAACTTTAATAAAACTAGGTTCTAGATAGGTGTTGCTTTGTCTTTAAAGGTTGTAACAGGCTTAGAGAGACGTGCTTAGCCAGAGCTTGTTCAGCCAGGCGATCGCGAGTAGGTTACTGTTATCTAGAGCATCTGCGCCGCTAGGTATGCAACCCCACCTTTCATCATCTACAAAGGACGCGTCCACATCTCTGCCTAGTATAAGGAGATAGATATACCCTACAATTAGAAGCTCTTAGTCTCTAAGAATAGTTAGGTAAACAATATACTTAGCCTTAAGTAGTTAAAGCACTATAACATGTATATAAAGACGCGTTAGGTAGGAGTGTATAGGTTACTTATCTTAGACAGCTATAAGAGCTATCTTAACTAGGAGTTTAAGGACTATTACCTAGAGAACTAAACCCTTACTCTCTGCATGCTACCTTACTTATTGCATATCCTCTAGCTACTTAACATAGTCTATTTCTTGCTATTAAAGTGTAAGTACTCTAAACATGTTTAAGACTTAGTATACTAACATATCTTCTATATTAATAAGGAAGGCTTCCTACTAGCCTTTAGGGATGCGTTTATTAATATATTTATAAATAGTAACTACTAAAAGGCCTTTAAGGCATTAGGGCTTGTTCCTACTAATATATAGGTAGTGTTAGATTGCCTTAAAGTGTGGCTGCATACCCTACTAGCAGTACCTCTACCTAAAACGCTATAGCAATCCAAGACGCTAAGCAATACACACAAGTTTAGGTATTAATCTAAGCTTGTAAGCAACTCCTTCTAATAATTACTAAGTGCAGCGCAAGAGGGGTTCTTAAAGCTTGTAAAAGGGGCTAAAGAGATGCTGCACAAAAACGTCCTTATTAAGGCCTGCGTGCAAGAGCTTGAAGAGCAATTAGCAGTAATAACTAAGAGAAAATCGCGTAAGAGAAAGCAGATTCAGCATAGTGGCACACTTGAGTATGGCCCAGCAGCATCGCGGGTAGCTGCTGAGGCGTGTGTAGCAGCTTAGCCATCTAAGAAGACTTGGGGTGGAGGTGGTTAACTAGGAGCTCAGTTAACTGTTTAGCGCTGTGGGAACTGCAGCAAGACTAGACACAACGCACGAACGTGCTAGGAGGGTACAGAAACATCTTCTAAATCTAATGCAAGCATGCAGTATACTAGGTCACTATTTAATAGTAAGTAGTTGTAGTTGCAGTAACTTGTGTTAGTCGTGCTAAGAGAAAATGGCTGGTTTGGTGATATGGCCGGCATGGTGATAATCTACATTACCTCTACCTTAAGTAAGTATGTTGATAATCCTATTCTCTTTCAATTGCTCACTAACTAATTAGATAACTAGACAGTACACGTTTAGAATCCACACAATCATGCTATCAGCCAAGCGCAACGCGTCGTCTGCTAGGCGATTATCTCTAGCTAAGAGGCAGAGGACTGTTTGATTGATTGATTGATTGATAAGTTTAACGTCCTGTGTGAGTCTAAGACTATATAAGACGAGGGCAGTTAAGCTGCCCTAGTATTTTAAGGAGTGTTTTGTACAAAGGGATAGTAAATATAAGTTCGCAGTCCTATAGTGAGGGCCTGTGCCCTAGATAGTTGAAGAGAGCTGTTGCTCTGTTGAATTATTGTTGTATAGAGATAGCCTGCAGGCAGGCTATGCTCTGTAGGTTGTTTGTCTATTGCTAGCAATAGACTGCTAGGGGTAGTTTTAAGCCATTGCTTAGTTAATAGAGTAGTCGTATAGGGGTGGTTTTGAGCCGTTGCTCAGTCGATTTCGTCCAGGTATATGGGGTCGGTATAGCTAGTTATGATAGGGGGGTATTCGTAATAAGGCGGCTAGCTGTATAGCTATTACTGGCAAGGCAAGTAGCTATATAGCTAAGGAGAGAGCCGCTGCTCTGG
>NW_022984791.1:657904-661600 GCF_010094145.1 Didymella exigua CBS 183.55
CGTTGCTCAGTCGATTTCGTCTAGGTATATGGGGTCGGTATAGCTAGTTATGATAGGGGGGTATTCGTAATAAGGCGGCTAGCTATATAGCTATTGCTGGCAAGGCAAGTAGCTATATAGCTAAGGAGAGAGCCGCTGCTCTGGCGATTTGTTCCTCTGTCTGTCTGCTGTCTCCGACCGGTCTAAATCTATTAGCGCACAGACCACTGCAGAGATTTCATCTCAACTGAGACCAGGTCACAACTCTGTTCAGCTTGCAATGGCCAGCGCGCCTGTTCCAGCGCCTGCACTACAAAACCGACGCTGGAAATAGATATTAGGAAGGCATGTTCGTTGTATTGGGATGAAAAATCGATGAAAATCGACCTTTCTCCAACTAAGAAAAGTTGGTGTTCGGTGTAATAGGGCAGAGGACTGTTGATCTACTGGTTAATCTACTTAAGGGCACGAACGGCTACAATTCAGAGGAGGGTTCCAACAATCAGGTGGACAGTAGTCAGGACGCTGATCACGAGGACAAGGACAAGCATGAGGACGAGGAGGACGATAGCGAGCTCGCTCCCATCACCCCTAAGCGATCCGGCCAAGCTGCTCGCGGCTCCAAAGATCAGGAGAAGAAGCACCCTAAGAAGGGCAAGAAGAAGGCCGCTCTAATCAAGGTTGGTGCCGCTCGTAAGGAGGTGTGTGGTGGGTGCGCCCTGCGTTTCAACGCAGGCCTGATTGATGGCATTTGCCATGATTAGCTCAATTCGAACAGCAAGCGCTGCGTTAAGTATAGCACCTACTCCTGCTCTATTCTGTATAATTATTAATCCCTTATTAATTTGTTTATTTACTAACTCTAATTAGTTACAAGAACTCTGTGGTTCCTGTTCATGCTGCAATTAACGCTCGCTGTAATCTAGAGTTAACAGTATGTTGATTATTGCTGTATTTTACTGTGTGCTGCTAACAGTGCTGATTAGTCCTGTAAGATCGAGGTCTTTGTTAAGCGCTCTAGGACTGCTCTTGAGCGGTACCCTCTAATCCCCCGCAACCCTCCCAAGGGCAAGGCTAGGCCCAAGGTGACTGCTCCCCCAGCCACCCCCTAATCAACAAACTCCTCTCTAATCCTCACCAGGGCTTCTGCCTCCTGCTTGTATAGTGATCCTGCCACGCTAGATCACCTATTCAGGCGTAGTCGTCCAAGGTATTATCAGGCTAGATACCCTGCCCCTTACCCTAGTCCCTAGTAGTTTCCTAACTCTTATAGTGGTCCTTCTCCCTCTCTCTTAGGGATTAGGTATTCCTACAGCAATCCTTAATTATCTCTAATCTAGGCACCTTAGGGTGTCTCTTCCTTTTATTTAAATGCTGGTGAGCTTATGCACAAGGTGATCAGTGGCACTTCAGCATCAGCGTATAGTGGCCATAGATATGTGGCGAGGCGTAGTCAGGCTGAGCTCTAGTTAATCTTCATTAATTGGCTTAGGGGGCTCATTAAGGTGTTCAATGAGTTAGCAGGGTCTTAGTAGGTGGTGATCTGTGTGTAACAATCTATACTATTAGGGTACTTTAAAAGTTCCTGCTCTTTTCTCTCTTCTTTAATTAATATCTTTATATCTTAAATGTTAATTAGCTGCTTAAACTTATTAAACTGTTGTTAGGTAAGTGACTTAGCTAATCTGTCTGCAGGCATACTACTAGTCTCTAGATAGCTAATCTGAAGTGATCCTTTAGTATATATTTAACATAACTATAACGTACTCCACAAGCGAGTGGCTCACACAAGCGAGTGACTCACTTTTGCCAAGGCCACACCAAACTTCACTCTACCTACAATGCCTCAACGTAACAACACAATCAAACCCTTAAAGGAAGCAGGAATACAGCTTGCTCTTCAGGCTATCTATTAAGACGCGACACTCTCTTAGCGACGCGCTGCAGCCATCTACAACGTGTCTTAAAGGACACTTAGTTACTAACTTGCTAGAACCTCTCCACAACGCGATTGCAAGCCTAACATAATTAAGATAACTAGGACTAAAGAGGAGGTAATTGTCCAGCACATGTTGAGGCTGGATAAGCAAGGATTCTCACCCTAACTCACTAATGTGGAGGGCATGGCCAATTCTCTGCTTGCTGAGCGCCACTAGACCCCTGTTGGCAAGAACTAGGCTACCAACTTTGATAAACGTCGGCTAGAGCTTAAAGTTAAGTTTAATTGCAAGTATGACTACAAGAGAGCGCTATGTAAGGATCCTAAGGTAATTAGTAACTAGTTCTAGCTTATAGAGAATACTAAAGCTAAGTATAGTATCCTAGATAAAGACACCTACAACTTTAACAAATCTAGCTTTACAATGGGCATTATATCTACTAGTGCTGTTGTTATAGGCTCTAAGCGTCAAGGGAGACCAAAGACAGTGCAGCAGGGCAACTAAGAGTGGACTAGCATTATCCAAGGCATCTGCGCAAAGGGCTGGTCTATCCCACCCTTTATTATCCTCTCTAGCAAGCACCACCTCTTAGCCTAGTATAAGGAGCCTAGTATACCTAACAACTAGGTTATTAGTGTCTCTAACAACAGCTAGACTAATAATAAGCTTAGAGTTAAGTGGTTAAAGCACTTTAATGAGCACACAAAGGCGCGCACTGTTGGTAGCTACTAACTGCTTGTTCTGGACGGCCACGAGAGCCACAACTCAGTCAAATTCCACCAGTACTGTGAGGAGCACAAGATTATCACTCTGTGTATGCCCCCACACTCATCCTATCTGCTACAGCCGCTTGACGTGGGTTGTTTCTCCCCATTAAAGAAGGCCTATGGCCGCCAAGCTGAGCAGCTGATGCGGAGCAAGATCACTCGCATCACTAAACTTGAGTTCTTGCCGTGCTTTAAAGCTGCTTTTGATGCTTCAATTACTAAGAGCAACATCTAGGGAGGATTCAGAGGCGCTGGCCTAGTCCTGTTTGACCTAGAGGCTGTGATATTAAAGCTTGAAGTACAGCTACGCACGCTAACACCACCTATTGTAGACAACAGCACGTGGGAGTCTAAGACACTAAGCAACACCCTAGAATTTAGGTCTTAATTAAAGCTAATTCAAGAGAGGATCTAGAGACACACTAATAGCTTACTAACATTAATAGTTAACGCCCTTAATCAGCTCACCAAAGGCGCAGAGCTGATGGCGCATTCACTAGTTTTAGTGTGCAACTAGGTTGCTAACCTTCAGGTAGCTAACAAGGCTGCCACACGCTATAAATTATATAAAAGAAAGCAATTATAGCAAGATAGGGTATTAACCTTTGCTAAGGGAGTGCAGCTAACTACTCTAAAGGAGTTTGAGGCCTGTAGTGATAGGAAGAAGTTTGTTGCAAGAGATGTAGGGATGTTGTGTAGGATTACTTTGTGCTAGGGCTCTATAGGGAGGGCTTGATTGATTGATTGATTGATTAGTTTAACGTCCTGTGTGAGTCTAAGACTATATAGGACGAGAGCAGTGAGGCTGCTCTAGTAATTTACAAGTTTTTTCTGTATAAGGGAATAGTATATATAGGTTCATAGACATATAGTAAGAGCCTCTGCTCTAGTTATAGACAAAGGAAATTAGTTGTCTGTTGTTTGCTGTAGGTACCACTTTCGTGTGCCTACTTTAGTTTCTTGAATAAAAGCTAGAGTAGCTTGGATTCCCCTATTTGTGTCTAGGAGAA
>NW_022984792.1:0-1617 GCF_010094145.1 Didymella exigua CBS 183.55
ATTTAAGCAACGTACCGGCGGATTAGTAGTTAGGTGGGTGACCACTAGCGAATACCCGCTGTTGTATGTTTTTGCCATCGTTCGGCTCCTGTAATTGAACATCAGCTATGTGCGCATGAAAGCCTACACTTCATCAACAGCGATCCTTACTTTTTGCCTATAGAAAGCAACAACGTACTCCACAAGCGAGCTGGTCACTTTTGCCAAGACCACGCCAAACTTCACTCTACCTTCGATGTCTCAACACAACAACACAAAAAAGCCTCTAAATAAGGCTAATATACAGCTTGCCTTACAGGCTATCTAAAAAGACGCGACACTCTCCTAGCGACGCGCTGCTGCAATCTACAACGTGTCTTAAAGCACCCTTAGTAACTAACTTGCTGTAACAACGCAGGCAAGAAGAGAGATATCTAGAATAGGTGTGAATCCGCTACGAGGCATATAGGAGTGCTAGGATGATAAGAACACCAGGATATATTCTCTACACCTATAGGTCTTGTACAAAAGGATACAGAAAAACTACTCTACAATGCTACAGTTCCTTGCTCCTTATATATAAGGGTTTAGTAGTAGTTTAGTGTGAGCTTATGCCATGCGACAAGGGCCATGGTCATGAGTTGCTAGAACTGTATCCTAGTGGTATCAGGTCACTGTTCGTAGAGCGTTGTTACAGTGCTGGGATGATAAGAACACTAGGATATATTCTCTACACCTATAGGTCTTGTACAAAAGGATATAGAAAAACTACTCTATAATGATACAGTTCCTTACTCCTTATATATAAGGGTTTAGTAGTAGTTTAGTGTGAGCTTATGCTATGCGACAAGGGCTATAGTCATGAGTCACTGGAACTGTATCCTAGTGGTATCGGGTCACTGTTCGTAGAGCGTTGTTACACTTGCTAGAACTACTTCACAACGCGATTGCAAGCCTAACATGGTCAAGCTAGCTAGTACTAAGGAGGAGGTGATTGTCTAGCACGTACTAAAGCTAGATGACCGAGGCTTCTCGCCCTGGCTTGCTAATGTAGAGGATATGGCCAATTCTCTACTTGCTGAGCGCCACTAGACCCCTGTTAGCAAGAACTAGGCTGCTAACTTTGTTAAACGTTAGCTAGAGCTCAGAGTTAAGTTTAATTAAAAGTATAACTACAAGAGAGCCCTTTGTAAGGATCCTAAGGTAATAGGAGACTAGTTTCGCCTAGTAAAGAATACTAAAGCTAAATATAGTTGTAAAGTTATAAGACTTTGTTCTTATAATCTTTCTCTAGCGTATTTCCTTCTTAGGTATAGCGCTATGCTTACCTAAGCATTGTTATTGTAATCTCTAAGAAGAGAGGATTAGAATGGTGTGCTTACGAAGCCTGTATCTCCTCTTATTCTTAAGATATGCTGTTCTCTATTTATAGTAACTAGAAATGTTCTAGACCCTCTGCTTACAAATAGAGTAGCCTACTCTGTAAGATGCTGACGTATACAATTACGTATGCAGCTACGTAATCTTGCTTGCATATACAGCAATACTAAGCATAGATTACAAAGTAGACCTACCTAGAGGAGTCTAGAACGTTCTGCTTAGAAATACAGACAGAGGAGAGGAAGCATAAATACCTCT
>NW_022984792.1:1887-4094 GCF_010094145.1 Didymella exigua CBS 183.55
CTTCTAGACTAGGAAGAAAGTAGTCTAGTCCTTCCCCTACTTTCTTTACAATAGTATCTAGTGTAACAACGCTCTACGAACAGTGACCTGATACCACTAGGATACAGTTCTAGCGACTTATGACCATGGCCCTTGTCGCATAGCATAAGCTTATACTAAACTACTACTAAACCCTTATATATAAGGAGTAAGGAACTGTAGCATTATAGAGTAGTTTTTCTGTATCCTTTTGTACAAGACCTATAGGTGTAGAGAATATATCCTAGTGTTCTTATCATCCCAGCACTCCCATATGCCTCGTAGTGGGCTTCACACCTATTCTGGATATCTCTCTTCTTGCCTGCGTCGTTACATCTAGGATAAAGACACCTACAACTTTAACAAATCTAGCTTTATAATAGGTGTTATATCTACAGGAGCTGTTGTCACAGGATCTAAGCGTTAAGGGAGACTAAAGATAGTGCAGCAGGGCAACTAGGAGTGGACTAGTATTATCTAGGGTATTAACGCAAAGGGCTAGTCTATCCCCCCCTTTATTATCTTCTCTAGCAAGCACTACCTCTCTGCCTAGTATAAAGAGCCTAGTATACCTAACAACTAGGTTCTTAATGTCTCTAACAATAGCTAGACAAACAATAAGCTTAGAGTAAAGTAGGTAAAGCACTTTAATAAGCATATAAAGGCGCACACTGTTAGCAGCTATTAGCTGCTTGTCCTAGACAGCCACAAGAGCCATAACTTAGTTGAATTCTACTAGTACTGTAAGGAGCACAAGATTATCACTCTATGCATGCCTCTACACTTGTTGCACTTGCTGTAGCTGCTTAACATGGGATGTTTCTCCCTGTTAAAGAAGGCCTATAGCCGCTAAGCTGAGAGGCTAATGCGCAGCAAGATCACACGCATTACTAAACTTGAGTTCTTGCTATGCTTTAAAGCAGCTTTTAACGCCTTAATTACAAAGAGCAATATCTAGAGAGGATTTAGAGGCGCTAGCCTAGTCCTGCTTAACCTAGAAGCTGTGATATTAAAGCTTAATATACAGTTGTGTACTCTACTACTACCCCCTGTAGATAAGAGTACCTAGGAGTCTAAAACACTAAGCAACACCCTAGAGTTTAGGTCTTAATTAAAGCTAATTTAAGAGAGGATTTAGAGACACGCTAATAGCTTACTAATATTAATAGTTAACACTCTTAATTAGCTTACTAAAGGCGCAGAGCTAATAGCGCATTTACTAGTTTTAGTGCGTAACTAGGTTGCTAACCTACAGGTAGCTAATAAGGCTGCTACACATTGTAAATTACATAAAAGAAAGTAAATTTAGTGTGAAGGGACACTAATATTTAGTAAGGGAGTATAGCTAACTACTCTAAAGGAGTTTAAGGCCTGTAGTAATAGGAAGAAGGCAAAGAAGAGAGCGTAAGCTAATAGGAGCACTTAGTCTTTAAGACGCTGTGGCATATGTGGCAAGACAGGGCACAACACGCGGACATGTAGCAAATATGCGCAGAGTACTAACGTAGATTATCACCGAGCCGGCCATATCACCGAACCAGCCACTTTCTCTTGGCACAACCACCTTTTACCCTAACACAACATGCCTCAACAATAACAACTTTAGAATACTACTAGAGAAGGTAGAGTTATCCTTGCTATCTAGGCCTTCTATGCTAGCTAATTTCGCAGTATCTACAGCGCTGCTAGAGCGTTGAACGTACCTTATTAGCAGGTCTCTAATTACCTTTGCAATATCACGTTTTAACTAGACGTACACGCTAATTGCTAGAAACTTACTATACTAGAGGAGCAGATAATTGTCTAGTATATACTTAACCTTAATTCGCGAGGATTTGCGCCCTAGCTATGTGAGGTAGCAGATATAGCTAATAAGATACTTAGTGTGCGTGGTGAAGAGCATATTAGTAAACTATAGGCTAGCAGGCTTATAACACGTTCAGACAAGCTTAAAATAGCCTTTAATTAAGCTAAGGATAGACAGAGGATACTACAGGAAGATCCTAAGATAATTAGCACATAGTTTAAGCTAGTTAAGGATACTTAAGTTAAGTATAACGTACCCCACGGTAGACTGGCGGATGGGTACCATGTACCTAGGGTAGGGTATAGGTAGGGTATAGGTCGCACGGACGTAGGTATAGGTAGGGTAGGGTCGCACGGACCATAGGTATAGGTAGGGTAGGGTT